>NC_088235.1:58131799-58139299 GCF_036934945.1 Oncorhynchus masou masou
GGTACAGGCTATGTTCACAGTAAACACGAGCCGGAAGTTGCACAGAAATCCGCTCAGTGCCGGATAAAAAGAGAGGGAACATTGGTAGCTTGTACAAAGAGTTACAACTCTAAAGGGCACAGGGTAAGTAAACACTATGCACTCTGAAAGGCAGACAGGACGGACGTTGTGTACTCTGAAGGGCAGAGGAGAACAAGGGAGCCAGGACAGAGTCATCTCTAGGGTCAGAGGGCAGAAGGTCACTCAGGGGTGATAGATGGAGGCACAATCTAATGCCCTCAGTGGTGTGTGTATATGTGAGAGGCTCAGAGTGCCAGGCAGGGTGCCATTGCCCAGAGCTCCAGATGCTGCAGTGTGTCTCTGAGGCTGTTCATGTCAATTGGCCAACAGCCAACCTGCAGCTGCAGTCTGGAGGGCTTAGCCATTGACCAAAACCAAATCAAAGGTCTTCAAAGGACAGGACTTCCCAAATCTAGTCATGTCTTCCCTTTCGTTGGGTCCATTCTAACAACATGCATTACACATACAAAGATGTAAATACAGATGTACACCGTCTCGAATGGGGGAGCAGAGAATAGTTGACTTATGAAACCCAATACATTATGGTGGCATCATCCTGTGTAAACCCTGTATAGGACTGGGAGTCACTGGGAGTGTGTGTATGGGGAGTGTGTGAGGGTCTCACCTGGTGACCAGCATGCCCACCATGAGGGATCCCAGTAGAACCCAATGGCAGAGATAGACACGGTGAGAGAGAACATGCGGGTCAGAGCCTCCCCATCCAGCCTTTGTGCCATGACGACTAACTGACATCCTATTGTCGAAGTGTAATGTGCTGAGTGACAGAGAGAAACAGAGAGAGAGACAGAGAGAAACAGAGAGAAAGACAGAGATAAACAGAGAGAAAGACAGAGATAAACAGAGAGAGAAACAGAGAGAAACAGAGAGACACAGAGAGACACAGAGAGAAAGACAGAGAGAAACAGAGAGAGAAACAGAGAAACAGAGAGAAACAGAGAGAAAGACAGAGAGAAACAGAGAGAAACAGAGAGAGAAACAGAGAGAAACAGAGAGAAACAGAGAGAAAGACAGAGATAAACAGAGAGAAAGACAGAGAGAAACAGAGAGAGAAACAGAGTGAGAAACAGAGAGAAAGACAGAGATAAACAGAGAGAAAGACAGAGATAAACAGAGAGAGAAACAGAGAGAAACAGAGAGAGAAACAGAGAGAAAGACAGAGAAAAACAGAGAGAGAAACAGAGAGAGAAACAGAGAGAAAGACAGAGAGAAACAGAGAGAAACAGAGAGAGAAACAGAGAGAAACAGAGAGAAACAAGAGAAAGACAGAGATAAACAGAGAGAAAGACAGAGATAAACAGAGAGAAAGACAGAGAGAAACAGAGAGAAACAGAGAGAGAAACAGAGAGAAACAGAGAGAAACAGAGAGAAAGACAGAGAGAAACAGAGAGAAAGACAGAGGGGGGATGGAAAGAGTATTACTTCAACAGTATTACTACTGTTAATCACTATGTTGATTTTTCATTGATTTCATTTGTTCTTGTGCTCTTGCTTTGGCAGTGGATGTAAGATGCCGATCATGCCAATCATGCCAATACAGCTCATTGAGTAGAATTAAATTGAGAGGAGAAAAGAAATGTTATCACATAACCATCATCTGACACGATTCAAATCACTGTATGACATATCGTGTGTCATACAGCGTACAATGGGTTCGAAAATGTCACTACGACTTCAATTTGTCACCGGCATCAAAACATACAACACACTCCCTAATTGCCATTCTTGCATTCCTAAAATGACTTCCAAAATGCCAATGCCAATGAGAAAGCCCCACTCACATTCAATCCATCTCGATCTGGCCAATCAGAGCCTACGGAGGGGAATGCAGAATCACAGCCAAACTGGAAGTCCTTGTCATGAGGCCCTTGCTGCTCCTCTCTCCTTGGCATTTTCAGGTCACAGACCAGGACTAATTCAATTCCACTTGCATTGTTCACTCGCACTGTCAGCTAGCTCCATTGTGTCTGTGAAGTGTGTGCGTGTGTGTGTGTGTGTGTGTGCGTGCGTGTGCGTGCGTGTGTGTGCGTGCGTGCATACGTGTGTGTGTGATGTTTGTTCTGACAGTAATTTGACCTTAGTGTGTTTCAACCATAGAAACAGAAAAATGTTGATCAGGCTCTAAATATATGAAAAAACAAATGGTGACATTTTTTATTATTCAGTCTACTTCCTTCAATCAGTCAATATTATTTATAAAGACCTTTTTACATCAGTAGATGTCAAAGTGCTTATACAGAAACCCAGCCCAAAACTACCAACAGCAAGCAATAAAGATGTAGAAGCACAGTTTCAAGGAACAACTCCCTAGAAAGGCAGGAACCCGGGAAGAAACCTAGAGAGGAACCAGGCTCGGAGGGGTGGCCAGTCCTCTTCTGGCCATGCTGGTTGGAGATTTGAAGAGTATATTGCTATTAAGGCCAGATCATTGTTCAAGATGTTCAAACGTTCGTAGATGACCGTCAGGGTCAAATAATAATCACAAAGGTTCCATAGCTGCAGCCAGAACAGCAGAAACTGGATCAGCAGCATGACCAGGTGGTCTGGGGAAGGGGACATCCAGGAGTCATCAGGCCAGGTAGTCCTGAGGCATGGTCATTGGGCTCATGTCCTTCGGGAGGGGAGAGAGAGAGATGGAGAATTAGGGGGCGCATACTTAAGTTCACACAGGACACCAGATAAGACAGACCGGGGGGGGGGCTGTCGCCCCGTCTGGTGACACCCCTACCCATATCCAACAAGGCAGGATATAACCCCACCCACTTTGCCAAAGCCCAGCACCCACACCACTAAATGGATATTAACAGACTTAACTTACTACCCTGAGACGAGGCAGAGTATAACCCACAAAGATCTCCTCCACCTCACAAGCCCGAGGGGGCTCAAACCGGACAGGGAGATCACGTCAGTGACTCAAACCACTCAAGTCGAGAATAGCGAGAATAAAAAGCCTGGCACAACGTTAAGCACCCCTCCTAGGGACGGCATGGAAGAGCACTAGTAAGCCAGTTACTCAGCCCCCGTAATAGGGTCAGAGGCAGAGAATCCCAGTGGAGAGAGGGGAGCCGGCCAGGCAGAGACAGCAAGGGTGGTTCGTCACTCCAGTCCCTTGTCGTTCACATTCGCACCCTTGGGCCAGACTACACTCAATCATAGGACTTACTAAAGAGATAAGTCTTCAGTAAAGACTTAAAGGTCGAGGCCGAGTCTGCATCTCTCACACGGATAGGCAGACCATTCCATAAAAATGTAGCTCTATATGTGAAAGCCCTGCCTCCAGCTGTTTGCTTAGAAATTCTGGGGACAATCAGGAGACCTGCATCTTGTGATCGTAGCAGACCTGCATCTTGTGACCGTAGCAGACGTGTAGGTATGTACGGCAGGACCAAATCGGAAAGAGAGGTAGGAGCAAGTGCATGTAATGCTTTGTAGCAAAACCTTGAAGTCAGCCCTTGTCCTCGTCAAAGATTCTAGAAGCCGTATTTAGCACTAACTGAAGTTTATTTAGTGCTTTATCCATGTAGCTGGAGAGTAGAGCATTGCAGTAGTCTAATCGAGAAGTGACAAAAGCATGGATTAGATTTTATGCATCTTTGGACAAAAAGTTTTAGATTTTTGCAATGTTACAAAAAAATTTAAAAGCTGTCCTTGAAATATTCTTGATATGTTAATCAAAAGAGAGATCAATGTCCAGAGTAGTGCTGAGGTCCTTCACAGTTTTATTTGAGACGACTGTACAACCAAGTTTGTCATATCAAACAGCAGATCTCTGTTTCTTGGGACCTAGAACTGGCATCTCTGTTTTGTCCGACTTTAAAAAGTAAAATATTTGGCACCATCCACTTCCTTATATCTGAAACACAGGCGTCCAGGGAAGGGAATTTTGGGGCTTCACCATTTTTCATTGAAATGTACAGCTGTGTTCGCATAATAGTGAAAGCTGTCATTGTGTTTCTGAATGACATCACCAAGAGGTAGAATATACTTGTGTTCTGACGAGAGTTCAAACATAGAAATCCAATGTAGAACTGCATGAAATGTAAATGTTTGGCTTACATGAGGGGAGATGGACTTACATGGGGAATTGATCCCAAAATGCTAATTGTTTGTAGTAGCTAGTTTAACAAAACTGATTGCAGTCACTCCAAGGTAAGGAAACAAATATCTAATTATAGCACGCACCCCTGAGGGTGACCCATGTTGAGGATTAGCATGGCAGATGTGTTGTTACCTACCCTCACCACCTGGGGGCAGCCCGTCAGGAAGTCCAGGATCCAGTTGTAGAATGAGGTGTTTAGTCCCAGGGTCCTTAGCTTAGTGATGTGCTTTGAGGGCACTATGGGGTTGAACGTTGAGCTGTAGTCAATGAATAGCATTCTCACGTAGGTGTTCCTTTTGTCCAAATGGGAAAGGGCAGTGTGGAGTGCAATAAAGATTGCATTATCCGTGGATCTGTTGGGGTGGTATGCAAATTGGAGTGGGTCTAGGGTTTCTGGGATAATAATGTTGATGTGAGACAAGACCAGCCTTTCAAAGCACTTCATGGCTACAGACGTGAATGCTACAGGTCGGTAGTAATTTAGGCAGGTTACCGTAGTGTTCTTGGGCACAGGGACCATGGTGGTCTGTTTGAAAAATGTTGGTATTACAGACTCAGTCAGGGAGAGGTTGAAAATGTCAGTGAAGACACTTGCCAGTTGGTCAGCGCATGCACAGAGCACGCGTCATGGTAATACGTCTGGCCCTGCGGTCTTGTGAATGTTTAAAGGTCTTACTTACATCGGCTACGGAGAGCGTGATCACACAGTCATCTGGAACAGCTGATGCTCTCATGCATGCTTCAGTGTTGCTTGCCTCGAAGCGAGCATTGAAGTAATTTAGCTAGTCTGGTAGACTCGTGTCACTGGGCAGCTCATGGCTGTGCTTCCCTTTTGTAGTCCATAATAGTTTCCAAGCCCTGCCATTTCTGATGAGCGTTGAAGCCGGTGTAGTAGGATTCAATCTTAGTCCTGTATTGACTCTTTGCCTGTTTGATGGTTCGTCGGAGGGCATAGCGGGATTTCTTATAAGCTCCCGGGTTAGAGTCCCGCTACTTGAAAGCGGCAGCTCTACCTTTTAGCTCAGTGCGGATGTTGCCTGTAATCCATGGCTTCTGGTTGGGGTCTGTACATACGGTCACTGTGGGTACAACGTCATCGATGCACTTATTGATGAAGCCAGTGACTGATGTGGTGTACTCCCCAATGCCATCTGAAGAATCCCGGAACACATTCCAGTCTGTGCTAGAAAAACAGTCCTGTAGCTTTAGCATCTGCATCATTTGACCATTTCTTTATTGACAGAGTCACTGGTGCCTCCAGCTTTAGTTTTTGCTTGTAAGAAGGAATCAGGAGAATAGAATTATAGTCAGATTTGCCAAATTGAGGGAGAGGGAGAGCTTTGTACGTGTGTCTGTGTGAGGAGTAAAGGTGGTCTAAAACATACAAAATATCACAATTGGTTAGGAGCCGGTAAAACGGCAGCCATCCCCTCCGGCGCCATTCTTCCAGAATTGTGTGATGTGGGTATTGTGTTTGTTTGTGTTCTGTTATGTAGTTTATTACATTCCTATTAATTTAAAACCAATAAGATCTCAGCTGCATTTCATGTTATGCACACTCTCAGACAACCATGTTTGGCAACAGTGTCACAGTTTTCGGAATTCGCTCTTTCTGTCCTTTTCATTCTTTCTCTCCTCCTTTTTGCCCAATGACTGTCTGTCTGTCTACATGTCTCTCTCTCTCTCTCGCTCTCCCTCTTTTCACCACCCTGTGTCTCCAGACTCCAGATTGAAGATAGTGTTTATTGAAGGAGAAGGGGTAGAGTTTCATAGTGAGTTTTCCTTGCATTGGCTCAACACACCATAGACCTGATCATGTTAAGTCACTTAGGTTGACGGCTCAACACACGTACACACACACACACACACACACACACACACACACACACACACACACACACACACACACACACACACACACACACACACACACACACACACACACACACACACACACACACACACACACACACACACACACACACACCACATACAGTTAACTGTGGTTGAATGTGATTAGGGACTAATAAAACAATAGGATAATGAACTGCTGACTATACAGGCTCTCAATAGTGCTGTTGGAGCAGGGAGGCCCCCTGGTGGCCATGTCATTGACCTCAAAGTGACACTGTCTGATTCACATATGCCTTGGCTGCCCTCTGCATGTGTGACAACTGACGATGCAGCTTTGTGCCGGTCTCACACAGTGAGAACATTCCACGAGTTAATGTCCCCCCTTATTCTCCCGGCAATGCATTCATTTGATTTCTACCTGTTGTCGAATTTAACATTTCCTACCATGTTGTAAGGATATCCCAGTAATTGTAACATAATTACCAAAGTCATCTTACTCAGTGTTTCCTGGTCCTGGGGGGACCCAAATGGACGTACAGAAAGTCAATGAGCTAATGTGGACCAGACCCAGCTGCTATTTCATTTGTGTCTATGGGAGACCCACCCCGTTAAGTAGACCAGAACTGACAAAAAAATGTCAATGGTAAACGGCCTGAGTGAACTTCTTTTATTCACCATCTTTAGTAAAGACTGTTGTCCAGAGCCTTCCTGGCTGTGAGACACGTTACTTTCTCACAGTGAGTCAAGAGGAATTCACTGAGGTTGGATGGATCTGGGATTGACAGAGAGTTCTGACCTCAAAGAAGAGATGAGGAAGGAATGCAGTTCCAAATTGAACATTAGCACCTGACCTTGGGACTTCTTGAAGATAGGGATTGGATTGGTCCAATCAGAGGTCGTCTAGATGGAGCTATTACTAAATCGCTAATTTCTAGCCAGATCTGCAAGAATCAAATCAAATCAAATTGTATTTGTCAAATGCGCCGAATACAACCCTTAACCAACAATGCTTTAAGAAGTTTTAAGAAAATAAATAGATTAGTAAAAAATAGAAAATAGAAAATAAAAGTAACAACTAATTAATCAGCAGCAGTAAAATAACAAGCGAGGCTATATACAGGGGGTACCGGTACAGAGTCAATGTGCGGGGGCACCGGTTCGTCGAGGTAATTGAGGTAATATGTAAATGTTGGTAGAGTTAAAGTAACTATGCATAGATTATTAACCGAGAGTAGCAGCAGCATAAAAGAGGGGTCTGGGTAGCCCTTTGATGAACTGTTCAGCAGTCTTATGGCTTGGTGTAGAAGCTGTTAAGAAGCCTATAAGCATGATATTGGGTTAAGTATTGGGACACAAGTCCTGTGTGCTGCACTGAACTCCGTCCCTGAACTGTCACCCTGTGCTGCATTCAGTTCTTTCCCCATGTGCTCCCTCCTCTGTTGTGGTGCCATTGACTGCGACCCCTAAAG